>NC_090648.1:427566787-427596787 GCF_040937935.1 Hyperolius riggenbachi | reverse complement strand
CTGATGCATCAGAGGCCGCTGTACACACACTAGATTCTCACCAGAGGCGGACCTAAACAACCACCTCGGCCGAGAACCATCAGGCGTATGTCCAAGGCTTAAAGCGCACCTGAAGCAATCGCTGTTAATACAGCGCACGAGATTTGGGCACAGTTGGCACCACCACAGGCCGTAAAAGGAATTACAGCTATAGCGGCACACAGTGAGTAACTTCAGCGCCGTCAGAAAGCTGAGCTTAAGTTACTTTTAAAACACTATAATTCGGCCGTTACCAATTACATAATTCACTACCATCCATGTCGACCTGGAAGGGGAATAGTAATTAACGCCGCTGGGACTTGTGCAGGATAAGGGTAAGCTGTATATCGGCTTTACCCTGCGCCCAAATCTCCCGGTGGTATATTCATAGGTACATGACACAGGACATGAGGGGATAAACATATACACAAGCAGTACTATCCCTACTAAAAAAAAAAAGTATATACAGTATATATATATATATATATATATATATATATATATATATATATATATATATATATATATATATATATATATATATATATATATATATATATATATATATATATATTCCCATTCTGTTTTCCAGTACAGCAAGCGTTAAGAAAATCAAAAACTTGCGTTATCTAAGCAAAAGAGCTTGTGGAACAGTTTTTTGAATTCAGCTGGATTCCTGAACAGTAAATTGAAGCTACAACAGCTGAGAAACAGCTTAAGATAAGGTTTCAGTCCTGGAAAGTTCAAAAGGGTCGTTACCGCTGATTCTTTTTCGGCTTAAAAGGTAGAGTGTGTATTTTAAAACTAGCTGTGACACTCTGATGCAATCTTAAAAATAACGCTATAAAACTGTAAATAAAAAGGAGTTTTTTTATGTTACTAATCTTCTATTTATCATCTGCAATACATGTACAAGTCACAATCTCATAAGTTCATTTTCACTTCAGGTTTACTTTAAGGCAGTGATGCTGAAAGTACCTCACTTAATAGCTGAAGCCCAACAAAACCACTTTGAGTGGCAGCGGTGCCTGGCTCTTCTACTGACCACATATGCTATTGCTCCGTTGTTACTGCCTGATGAGGCGGTATCAAACCTGCGACACAAGTTGCATTGTCCCCCAGAGTATATAAATAAACTTGTTGTATTTGACAAACACATTGGCAGTTTTTGTGCCTGCTTGGAGGAAGGAACCACTGCCTCCTCATGCTTTAAACTTTTTAGACTATTTTATCCTTTTGGCGCCTCTGTATCCATATAACACTTTGAGTAGGTAGGTGATAATGTCACTAATGACATAACTCTTGTTTATAGCTGGCAGTGTCTATTGGAGGGCTACTAGGCCACAGTCTCCAGTTATCTGTATCTGGAGATGCAAGGTAGTGGAATAAGTTTAATGTATGTATGCACTCTGGAAGGCAAGCAGATTACTAATTTTATGCATGCAAGTACAGTTCTCCTTTAAATAGACACTGAACCAGAAAAAAATTATGATATAGTGATTTGTATGTGAAGTACAGCTAATAAATAAAACATTAGGAGAATAGACATACGGTAAGTCTAATATTGTTTACAGTACAGGAAGAGTTATGAAACTCCAGTTGTTATCTATGCAAAAGAGCTACTGAGTCAGCAGGGTGACTTTAACCTCTAAAAAGTTCCAAAAGGTTCACTGCTTTACAAACAGCCAAGTAGCGTTCACACAGTGGCCATTCCTTATTCTTCTCTCACGCTCGGCCATGCATACATTCACCATAAGATAACACTTCTCACTTCCACTGCGCCTTCCAGCTCGACCCCTTGTGCTCACTCACTGAGGCATTAATCAGCATTTTAATGTTGAACTTTGCTCCACTTTACATAAGCGACTTGAATTAAAGTACAGTCTGCAGGTGTCTGGCTAAAACAGCGACAGGACAGGAAAAGCTGGCACAACCGGCTCTGGAGCCAGGACTGTTATGTTTTGTCTGTGCCTTGTTTTTCTACGGCTGCGTACCATAAACAGACAAAATAGTGGAAATGTTGTCAAGGCATTAGGCCCAATCCCAAGTCACCCACAAAAGCAATCTAGGAAGGTGCATAAAGCCTGGTGACTGTCCAGGGACCTGGCTACCATTTGCTGTGCCTTGCCCTCACCTTATCATAAAGACAATGGGCAGGCAGAGGGAACCAAAGCTGCTGCCTTGGCCACAGCCTCATTTAGCCTCAATCTGTCTGTGGTTAGGCCTGGTTCACATAGGAAAAGGATGGGAAAACCTGGTTGGTTAGTATAGGGTGTCACCACTGTAGTGTACAGGTTTTAAAGGTTACCAAGACTTCCATCCATTTCTTTTTGAAAAATGGCCGTTGCCCCAGTGGCATACTGATGATTGCACATTAGGGATGACAGCGTCGGGGGTTTCAGTGATTGTCTTGATATTGCTCGCCGTTACCTCTGTGCACCCAATCGAGTAAGTCGGCCCTACATCTTGCAGCATGTCTGGCCGATTCATGCAACCAATTTTAGCTCGAAATTGGTCACATAGTTGATTGGACATTCTCTTGGCAGGACCGATTTTGATTGGATAATAATTGAATCGGATGGTCGATCGGCTGCTAAGTCACCTGATGTATGGCCACCTTAAGCTTCACTGCATACACCGCAGGTCGCGAAATCAAATGCCACTAGCGATGCATTCCCAACCCACCACCGATCAGGTGATATTTTGCATTGTGTGCCATCTGCGATTTTAACCAAAAATCATTGATCATTTGTGGCATCAATTTCTAGCAGATTCGATCAAATGATCGAAATAGCCAAATATTGATGGGGAAAAAAATTGTAAGTGTATGGCCACCTTAAGTATTACTGGTGGTGGACCAACCCAACAGTCAGTGAAGAGAAGCAGCATTTCTGGGGGCTATAGATTTTTTCATAAAAGCCAACATCCATCTAGCACAGTCCATATCTCACAGGTAACACCTCTGCAATGCATAGATTTCCAGCAGCTATTAGATGGGGCGCAGGTGTAGCAGACAGATAGCTCATCAATAACTTAAGCTTACCAGTACTCAGCATCAGCTAGTGCTAAAATTAAGCCCTACCGCCAACACTATCTTTTGCATGGAGTGCAAAAGTCCCTGGGCCAAAATGAACCGGGGCCAACCTCTGGAGTTGTGTAAAGCAGATATTTTGCTGAAGGTGTGTAAAACTCTTTTCTTCCCCTTGGTTTAGCCAGGACACTGTTCTTTTTCCTTTGCAGAACAGACTATTTTGCAGCCACCTTTAGTGTGTTGAACAACACGAGGTTGCCCATTTCCCGGCTGCATTGTACAGCGACCATTGTTCAGCTTGTGACAAAAAGGCCTGTCAAAGGCACAGGAGAGTAATCCAGGTTTATACTGAAGCGAGGGGCGTTGTGCTGACCTCAGCATGGCTCGGGGACAACAAACAAGGCACAAACACACACACACACACACACAAAACTCTGCTGTCATCCACAAGCACAGCAATACAGCAACGCACATCAAACATTGTTTCTGCTCAACTACAACTCCCACAATGCTCTGTCAGCAGCTATTTGTTTAGTGCTGACCACCATCAGACCTACAGCACACCATACAACTGGAAAGACAAGAGAAATATATCTATCCATGTACAATTATCATAGCTTTGGAGCTTAGCTTTTTATTGCTGCATGTGTGATGTGTGAGAAATTCATGCACTTCCTGTGCAGACAGGAAGCGTGCCTGTGCAATCATTTACCAGAATCATCTTTTTTGGCTGCCATTTGTTGTATGTATGTATGTAAGGGCCACCATAAAGGGAATTAACATTTTTATGGTCTATGGTCATTCCAGTAATAGCAACAACAGTTCTCTTTGGGTGTATCCTCCAATGTCCACCATTCAAATCCAGAAGCTCCAAAACGAATCCTCCAGTATATGGCACAGTTCACATGTAAAGAAGGAAAGAAAGACACAAGATCATAGTACGATCCGTTAGTAAAGCCGCATGGGGACCAGCACCCTATGGGGTCCAGTTGTGCAACTTCTATTATGGGGTCACCTCTACTTCCGTGATAATTGCCCACCAGATGGCACGCTCACCTTACCGCAGGGCTGCCCAGCCCTACAGACAGCAACCACACTTTGGAAAGTAGACCAATTCCTTTTCATCGATATAAGATGCATCCAATCTCAAATAAAACAGTGAGATACTATCATAGTGCAATCCTGCTTATACAATGGCTGAATACATAAAACACCAACCCTATAAAAGTCCTGCTCACCCTTTTAAAACGCTGCCCACACTCACAGACAGCTGTATGCGTTTCAATGGGTGTGCAGTCTCAGTCTCAATCCTCTGGGTTATAATCCACCTCCAAACTTGAATAGCAGGGTAGGGGCATATATCTACAAACTGAAAGGCTTCCAATAGTGTAAAACCACGATTTAATTGTATAAAAGTTAAGCGTTATACTCACAAACATCAAAATAAAAAGCGCATATGTAATTAAAACACTCAGAGGACGTCTCCTCCTGCTGCTGGTCGCTTCCCTTCCAGGCTCCGCCCTACGCGATATATGCCCCTACCCTGCTATTCAAGTTTGGAGGTGGATTATAACCCAGAGGATTGAGACTGAGACTGCACACCCATTGAAACGCATACAGCTGTCTGTGAGTGTGGGCAGCGTTTTAAAAGGGTGAGCAGGACTTTTATAGGGTTGGTGTTTTATGTATTCAGCCATTGTATAAGCAGGATTGCACTATGATAGTATCTCACTGTTTTATTTGAGATTGGATGCATCTTATATCGATGAAAAGGAATTGGTCTACTTTCCAAAGTGTGGTTGCTGTCTGTAGGGCTGGGCAGCCCTGCGGTAAGGTGAGCGTGCCATCTGGTGGGCAATTATCACGGAAGTAGAGGTGACCCCATAATAGAAGTTGCACAACTGGACCCCATAGGGTGCTGGTCCCCATGCGGCTTTACTAATGGATCGTACTATGATCTTGTGTCTTTCTTTCCTTCTTTACATGTGAACTGTGCCATATACTGGAGGATTCGTTTTGGAGCTTCTGGATTTGAATGGTGGACATTGGAGGATACACCCAAAGAGAACTGTTTGTAGAATTTGAACATTTGGGGAAGGGTAGCGCACTCCATAAGCATTAATTCAACTGATGAGATGTTCATGCGGCATTTATTTTGAGTTGCAGCAAGCCTTTATATAGAGGGGAGGGTGAGAGGAGGGGAGCGCAATTGACAAAAAACATATTGAATAGCAACAACAACAACAACAACAACAACAACAAAAAATACCCAGAAATGCCACCATTTAAAGAGACTCCTAAGTCTCCTAAAAATGAGGTTTTTACTTAAAAAACCTCTTTAACATAATTGCCCCTCCTAAAACATTGCATCTCCGCAGCTGAAAACTCCAAAAATCATCCCCAACTCCCCCAACAAAATCCACGACTTTCTTGGTCTTGTATTTTGCTGCCCTTAGGAGGCAGAGCTTTGGGCTGTAGCTCTGCCTCCATGCGTGTCAATCAGCGCTGATTGCCGCCTCTTCCTCGCCCCTCTCAGTGAAGGTAAACTGAGAGGGGCGGGGACAGGCGGCAATCCGCGCTGATGGACGCATGTAGAGGCAGAGCTGCAGCCCAAAGCTCTGCCTCTATGCGGAAGGAGCCCCGCGATGTGCCCCAGGGAGTTTGGGGTGACTTATGGAGTTTTCAGCCGCGGGGATGCAGCGTTTTAGGAGGGGCAATTATGTTAAAGAGGTTTTTAAAGTAAAAACCTAATTTTTAGGAGTCTTCAGAGTCTCTTCAATAGCCGAGTTGGTAAAAAATCATCCGACTCCAACCCCAACGCCTCAGTTTATGATACCACCGACTCCACCCTCTAAACTTGTTGATTGAAAGTATGTAACATAAAAGGCATCTCACCACTGTCAAAGCTTAGGAATTTTACAGCTATAATAAGATGACATCTGCTTTTGGGAACAAATCAAAGCTCCTGGACAGGAATCTGACACTCTACCCTGTCGACCATTCGGCCAGTCATTGCCAACGTGAATGCCCCAGCATTTAGCATGTTAGATCGGAATAAGATGCAATACTGATCTAGCCTTGTGTTTCCAGTTGCAGTACAAAGCTATGCAGCCATCTGTCATACACAGGAACATACCGCCTGCTAAAAACACAGATCTAAATTATGATAAGAATGGTTGATGTGCAACAAGACTGTTGCACATCAACCTGGCCTTATTTTTAATAGATTTTTCTTAGATTTAATATTTTTATCAAATCTAATGTATACATAATTATAAAAATTGTCTTCTCATGTGGAAGAGACCATACAACCAGCACTGCTTCCTAATGTGCGCTCTGCATATAAGTTCAGCTTATGGTAGTATGATCGGGCTACTTGATTTCCCTGCTAGAACTATCTTGACATTTCAACCCTGAAGTACCTATCAGCATCTATACTGCTCACCTTACCCAGACTTCATGTGGTGATGCCATCCTCGCGTATGTGAGGGAAGGGAGGGGGGTGTCACCACTCAAGCAGCCTGGCCAGCTTGACCTCTAAATACTGCCATTACTGTAAGTGGAAACCGTGCTCTCCACCGCATTCTCATAGAGGCTCCTTACAGTTGTCTCAAAAAACATAAACCGAGCAGCATTTTTAGCACCCAGGGCATCTCAATAGCACATTAAAAATGCATACTAACAAAGTGGCTCATTACTAAAAAAAAATCTATTCCACCTCTTCTTTTTACATTTTCATGTATGTTAGAAGATTTTATTGCTCCACATCTATGGCCTGCTGTCAACAGAAATAGCAAACAGATAAAGATTGCTGTAATTAGGAGTAGCAATGAGCAAACAAAAGCTTTCATCGTCAGCTGGGGGGGGGGGGGGGGTGAGGGATGGAAAGCTCAACTCCAATTATGGTCATATCAAGTTCTGCAGCTTCAACTATTGAAAATGTGTGAGAAAGGGAGTTACACTGACACAAAGATAAAGCCCAAAAATACTCCCTGACACCTTTCAACATTCGACACAGGCGACATCACTTTCCCCTGGAGTTGGTTTGAGGCAGCTCTCTTCCTTCCCATCTCTGAAGTTAATCATTTTGTCAGGCGAGATCGGCAGCATTCTGCTATTAGTAATGTTCCAGAAACTGCATTTGGGGGACCTCCAAGCAATAAATTCTGTGCGGCGTCCGGTGGCTTCCAGCTGACGTACAGAGCGACGTCTCCTGCTATTGTTCCAGCCGACATTTTGTTCCAGAGAGAAAATGAAACCGCAACACTTTTTTCTAAACCATTTTCTGCAACTTACTTCTCCTTGGAGTATGACAGATATACAGGAGAGCAGCCCCGAGCTCACACAGTACATAACTAAGCTTACTGCAAAACACCAACTCCACACAGGTCTAATACACGCTATATTAAACTTGGCTGAGACAGGCCATAATAACCGCCTCTGCCGAGAATCTAGTGTGTGGACAGCGACCCCGGCTCCCCCTCGGTGTGAGCAATGAGCCTGGCAGATAAACTTGGCTGTGCACTGGTTTATCCAGAGGCTTCCTTCTACTGAGGTAAGTACCATTTGGGGCACTTTTTTCAGGTTCACTTTAACACCAAAGGCTGTAGGATGCGTTGCTGCCATTTCTGGGTTCACATTGTCAGACTGTGAGGTGATGAGACACAGCTATCAGATTACAGCACTGGAAGTCTATGCTGTAATGCTAAGTACACACCATAAGATAGTTTGGCGGATAGATGGTTCGATAGATCATTTCAGTCATGTCTAATCTTATTTTCGATCATTTTTCTTATCGATTTCTCATAGAAGTGAATGTAAATTGATAAGAAAAGATAAAATCGATTGAAAAATCAATCGGACAGTGAATAAACTGAAAAATCTCATTGTGTGTCCCTAGCATAACAGTGGCTGTTGGAAGATCTGTTAGGATTGTAAGCAGAAAACAAAATAACTATAGATAACGAAACACAGATAAATGTACAAACTCCTAGCAGTTCCCTATGAGGCACTGAATTCAGAACCCAAGTGCTGCAAACAACATTCCAAGCTGTTCTTTGGCTGTGCTGAATGAACACTGCATGGCATAGCAGTGCAGCTGACTGAAAACAGTGTGTGGAAGACAAATTCGACTTTCAGTCCTGCAGGTTTCCTGTACAACCAATCAGATTTCACCTTTCCTTAGCTCAGAACAGTCAGGGCAGTGAGGTAGAGGTTTTGATTGGCTGGCTGGGGTCAGAGCTGTTTTTGTACCTTGTTCTCTGTCTGGCTCAATAAGCCTGATTGATCCTTGACTAACGGCCATCAAAGAATCCCATTTCCAGCCAGGAACAATGCGGCCGGGGATTAGCTCAGAGCTGGCAGCCAGAGCAACAGTACCTTGTGAAACAGATTAGGCAGGAGGAGAGTAGCTGCGCAGTACACGGGGCACCAGGCTGCCATGGAAACCTTAAGCAGAAAAACACTAAATAAAACGAGTACAAGCCGTCATTTTCATCTTTCGTGCTCAAAATAGAACACAAACTACACAACTTTCACAACTAAGAAGCAGAACACTGGTAAAAGGTACACCTACTCAGGATCACAAATACAAAAAGCTGAAAATGTAACTCAGTCCCCCATGCACCAAGTATCCCCAGAGGATCCTTAAATAAATTGCTATGAAAAAATATCAATGCAATATACATATTTTTGTAATTCAGTGCTATTAAAAATGATGATCCCATTTTAGTTTGCAGCTAGCACTGAACTTCCAAAACTGAATAAAAGTGAGTCTCTTTGCCACCATGGCAACCCTACTCTGGACTAGTACAGACTGCCCAGAAATTCTTGTCTACTTTTATGGTTATACACTTTGCAGACATGCTGAATAATCGGTAGCAGGCCATGATGCATGCATCTGTTATGAATACTCTGAAATGGCTGTAGTGGCTATGTTTTATAGGAAAATAAATACTTTGCAAGCAAGCTGAAATCAAAGCGGGCATTCCAATGATTGCATTGCCGAGAGCTGAACTCAACAGCTCTCATAATTACACGATCAGGTATACCAGACTGTACACTCCTTTTTCTGGACTTCATAAACTCAAAGACTTGTCACAAGCACACCTAATAAGAGTGTTGTTCAGACCAGAGAAGTGAAGTTAGCAATGCATCCCTCTGACCTTGTCAGGCAGGAAAAGACAGGACTCTCCTATAAGCAGCTTGAGGATAAAAATTTTAGGGAGTTAAGAAAAACAGATTTATAATAGACAATCTCATTTCAGCCTAGACACACAGATGACAATACTTTTCTACTTTTACAACCAGAGACACACTTTACCCTCCTTGACGGTAACCCAGAGTCAGGCTCGGAGTAAAAGTAAAAGCTTGCTGTTAGCGGTAATCCCGGTATGTCTTTTTTCTGCTTTTAGGGTCTAAAAGCACTTGAAAAAATTGTACCGCTTTTAGACCGTTAAATCCGGAAAGAATCATACCGCCAGGGAGGTTAATCCATTGGTCATGTGACACAAAGGGATACAGCATAAGGTGTTACTAGCAGGTTCTGCATATGGGGCAGCTTCTGCCTGAATGTACAACCGTTCCTCTCTCCAATCCAAACACTGAGGCCCTTTTCACACCAACAACCTGTATTTTGGTTGCGGTGCATTCGGAAGATCGCACCGCAACGCTAAGAAAAGGCTTCGGAGGCAATGCGCGGCAATGTAGTTTTTGGCAGCAAGCAAAACTATAAGTGAGGCTTTCCAGCGCTCACTTCCTGTGGCTGAAATACGAATTGCATGGAAATGTATGGAAGGAATAAGTTTCCGTGCATGCGCACCACAAATGCGAAACATAAAATATATGGGGCTCCATTGACTTACATGACTTCCGGTCACTGTGGACGTTGACTGGTAACACACTAATGCATCAGGTATAAAATGTCCCATAGATCTTCATTGCTTTAGCGTTACCCTGTGGTAATAAAGGGTAATGCAACACAATGAAAACTAGTGTGAAAGGGGCCTGGGGACAGTCGGTTAAACATGGCTTTATTTTGTACCCCCTGGATTATTCTGGATACACCAACTGATAGTGAAGAGTGTGTTAAATGATATTTACTGGAAGCAGCGGTAAACATTCTGATGTAACAGTCATTTGGCAGTTCCTGAATCCGATGCTCTATTTCTGAAGAAGCAGCTTCATTTACTTTGGCTGCCACTTTGACTTCAGTAAAAATTTGCATCCCGCTCCTGTCTAGGAAGTCAGGCAGCCTCTGTCTAGGAAGCAATCCAGCCTCTCCTGCCCAGGTAGATGAGCCTGATCTGGCCTTCCCTCTACCAAGCTGCAGACACATGGTATATTTACATCACCAGAATTGTGATCATTCTGAATGATTCTAGTGAGTGTATAGGTATCCCCTAATACTGACTCCTTCCCTTCTGCCGATCCAGATAATAATAATATAAGTACATTGCTTTGTTGCCCATAGCCTCAATTTTAATCATTTTAACCACCCGGAGGGTTCCCTCTTACAGAAATGATGTACGACTAACTTGCATGCAATTTGCATTTAAGTACACGTGTAACTAAATAAATAAAAAAAAAGTTACATACTCACATCAGAAGGGGGAACCTCTCGATGCTCCAGAGGAGTCTCTGATCCACAGCGACTCCTCTGCTTCCAGCCGAGACCCTCTTCATCCTCAGAGCTGCCCTCTCCTCCATGTATGAATGTGGCTGCACTGCACAGGCACCAGTGTGTTTGCTCCTGCATGGTAGCAGTGAGCCATGCCATGCACAAGCGGCTCAGTGCTACTGCCCAGGCCGCACTTTCTGTCTGCACAGTGCAACCACACTGACTTCAACAGTGATGAATGTGACTGCAAGCAATTTTCAATGTTGTTTAATGGATCCCAGCAAAGGAACGGTGAGGGGACGGGCAAAGGAAGAAAGACTGGGGAAACCTAGACCATCTAGAGGCTTTCCCATACTGAGGTAAAATAAACTTTTTGAAGTTACAGGTGTCCTTTAAGTTTCATAGCGCATGTTAATCAATGAGCTCATTCACATTTTATGTGATTTTTCGCTTATGGGTACAAAACATACGGCAATGCAACATTTTTCACTGTTTTACTCTCAAATGGGAACACAGCCTAAACCTGGCCTAAGGTCTGATTCACACAGGCAGCAGAATCCATCGCCTGTCAGCTGTTCTGCTGAAGCAGTCGGATGCTGGGAGGTCCTCAGTATGGGCAGTTGAGAGGCGTTTGCCTCATGGCCTCATATCTGAACGCACCTGCAGCAGCACTCAGACGAGATGCAAGGCGGTCTCTTGCTGCCATTAACTGCACTGCGTGTCTAACACCAACATACACGGGTTACAAGTTGTAATTCTGCTATATTTAATTGCAGTAAGTGCACACGGTGACCAACAGGCGGAAGGCTGAGCTGCTTAACAAACACATAGCCTCTTGTATGAGGCCTTTTAGGAATAAGTATGCTAACAGTTTTGTATAAGCTACAGTTGAGGCCATTATAGTCTGCTTATGTGCTAGTGGTACGTTTAGTACCAGAAAAGTTAGTCATTAGTAAATATGCCACGGCAGAATTTCTGAAGGCTGCTAATGTGTCCAAGCTGCCCTTTCAGTAAAAATGCCTCAGGGAAATATGCTACTTGTACTGCCAGCGATGGTATAACACACAGAACAGCTTCTCTTGTGCTTCTGCACAGGGAGGATACAGCAAGGATACAAGGCATTTCCTCACAGGAACTGGGACACTAGAGAGTCACCGGGGACAATGGCAAGTCAAAGCAAGCAACATCCAAACAGCACAGGAAAACTAGTAGAAAAGTGATTAAAAAGCTATCTCCATATTTTTAGGGAAAAAAACACAACCAGATTAAGGCTGGTTTCACACCAGGACGTTGCGTTTTAGGGGACGTTATGGTCGCACAACGTGCCCCTAACGCAACGCCTGGTGCTCTCTGCTTTGGACGTCAGAGTGAGCCGCGTTGTGCAGCTCACTCTGGCGTCCGTGATGCCGTGATGCGTACTCTTGGACGCATGCGGCATCACGTGGTCCCGCCCGGCAAATCGCCGCACAGAGCGGCCGCTCAAGGAAGTAAACACTGCACGTCACTGAGTGCAGTGAATATTAATTAGCCATGTGCCTGGCCGCTCTCCGCTCCTCCCCAACGTTACTGAGCATGTGCAAACAGTCTAACACGGCTCTGCCGCTTACAAAGTACTGCATGCAGTACGTTATATTATGGCGCAGCGTTACAATGTAACACAACGTGGGCACTGTGAACAGCCCATTGATTTTTCATTGCTGTGCGGTGGGGTGCGCTACAGGCTGCTCTAACGTGCGCCTGTAACGTCCCACTGTGAAACCAGCCTAAGTCATCTCTATGCATTCCAAGTATTTTAACAAGTTGTTTATTACACTAATAGGTGATTACTTTGGTGTTTTCCTCATCTCTACTATGAACTCTGCATATGCTACTTTGCAGGGTTCAACTGTTACTGAGAATGGATCGATTGCCCCACATCTAGGATCTCTTGGGTTTATGAAATGAATGCTGTAAGGGTGGAAAGGCAAAAATAAAAATGTATTACCTTCTTTGCACTGTACTGACTTGTGAATCAAGGAGGCAAACAGAGAGCGGATTCTGGGTATCTAATGTCAAGCTATATGCTGTTGCCTCTGTTTCCAGCAAAGTTCCTAAAAGAAAATGATTTCAGCTGAAGACTGAAGTTTAATAGCTTATGTTTACAGAAACTATACGTGGAGGGGTGGTGCGGGTGTGAACAGTATGATCTAGCATATGTACAGGGCATGAGTTAAGCTGGCTAGACACAGTTCTGCAATCAATCAATCAGCTGTGCCCTGATCAAAAACTGGCTGGACAGTAACAATTGATGCTGAGCTCAATATCAATGAGCATCCAACAGAGATATGATGGAACCTCTGCCCTCTGGCTATTACTGCTCAAATCACTGTATAACTATACAGGAAAGAGGACAGGGACCCATTACAGGGTCTCGGGCTTAATTCTTCTCCTCAGATCCATCCCCTATCACTCAATCCATCTGGACTGCACTAAGCCATAGCAGAAAATCACTATCACGCTGGAAGCAGCATGGTCGCGTAGTGATTAAAACTCTCGCCTTGCAGCACTGGGTCCCCGGTCCAAACCCCAGCCAGGGCACCATCTGCATGGAATTTGTATGGTTCTCCTGTGTCTGCGTGGGTTTCCTCCCACATCCCAAAATATACAGATAAGTTAATTGGCCCTAGACTACAATACACACACTACATCATACAGACATATGACTATGGTATTGGATTGCGAGCTCCTCTGAGGGACAGTGAGTGATAAGACAAAATACTCTATACTGCAGAAGATGTTGGCACTACAGAAATACTAAATAATAATAACAACAGTATAAAGCTATCTAAAGCTGCAGTATTTTAATTATTCCACTCAGATCTCATTTGTTAAGGATGAGACACTAAAGGGGAATTGGGACAAAAACAGTAAAATGTAAAATACATTCATTCAGCAGCAAGGCCCATCTACCATGGCTCTCCTGGACTACCTCAGCCTAGGACGCTCCCTGCACCCCTGGCCTGGAGCTGTGGCCTACAGCTCCTCTACACTAAGGCCGCAATCTGGGGCTAGCTGTCGTAGGGGCAGCCATACCTTTGGACTCCTGGATCTCTGGCTGCCACGTAGCTCCTGACCACCAGCTGATCTGCCAGCAAATCTTGATGCCGACCCTGACAACGCCACTGCTATCTGGCCCCAGTTCATTGGTTCATTGGCATCCCAGCGTAGCGCTGACACTCCACCCAGGACTGTATTTGGCAAATCCACCACCTGCCCAGGACCTCTGCAGCCTAGTATGGTATCTAGGAATGCCTGCTCCCCTTCACCATGGCTGCTCTCCTCCATCTGTAACCACTGTCCAGTCTTTTTGGTATGATGAGCCTTCGAATTCAACCGCCAGGTCATGCCACAATCCCAGGGGATTCGCACTCACTGTTCTATACCTCACTGTTCTTTACCTCCTCTCTCTATCTCTTTATCTTTCTCTCTCTCTTCCCCAGGATAGACCAGGGGCATCTGATTCAAAGTATCGCTGCAGAAGCGTTTTGAGTGCCTCAGACGGCAGATGTCCAGAAAGAAAGCTCATACTGCCACTCAGAACTTGAAAATGTATGAAACCTTTATTCAGCTCAACAATAAATCACTGACCACCCTAAAAACAATTAAAATGACTGCGGAGCGCTCCTAATCACACACCATTCACAAAACAAACAGCACTCACTCCATTCACTCTGGTACCGGTACCTTCCCCTTAATTCTGCAGAGTGTGGAGACAAAGTGGCTGCTGAATGTGGCGTACACACCGGCTACTTGCTATGCTTGATGCTCATACTGCATGCATTTTCCAGCAATGCTTGGGACAGTCACTGGGCAGCAATTCTTACCACCTCACAACCAGGCAGATTCCTCTGATCACTTCCCTGTTGTTCATGCTGGTTACAGCTTCCTCCGGTTTTCACCTCAACCCTCCACCACTTCCGGTCTTCTCTACCCACGGTGTGTTACGTGTGGGGAGAGGAGGGGAGACAAACAAGTCCTTTTGCAATGGCACGGCCGGCCAGTTGGAGCGCTCAGACGCACATCGAGGTACAACCCCGCCCATCGACGCGTTGCGCCCGCCCACTGCGAGCTTCGTCAGACGGCAGATGCCCCCCTGGTCGTTCTCCTGTGTCCATTCTTTACAGATTCTCTACCTATGCGTTACTCTATGCCTGTATGCATTGTACCTACTGTATGTATCCACTGTATATTATGTATGCTCTATATGTATATACTGTGTACCTACTGTATGCTGACAGTTCAATTTCTGTACTGTACCACCACCGATCCTGTTGTGCCAAAATCAACTCTGGGTACAACTCACGTTGTACTTGGCAAAGTAAAGGATTCTGATTTAGGTATATATTTATCCCAGATTATAATGCTCTTAATGATTCCCTATGTAGTGGTCAGTTACAGCTGGCATTATTCATCTGACAGCTCTGAACCACTTAGTGACAGGTTTTGGACTAGTCCATCTCCTCATGTGGGGACCTCACGGTTTCCTTCATTCTTTCATCCTTTTAAATGCACCTCCTATCAAGGATCTACACAAAGATGCCAGCCGGAATGCCTACTCACTGCACACTGATGCGGCATTTGGAGTGAAAAAGCTCAAGGCTGTCCAGACATGTTGCTAGCAACAGGTTCTGTTGCTATGGAAGGGAGAGGAGGGCCAACAGAGCAGTGCATAATGGAGCAGGAGGTGTGAGTAATAGAACAATGCCCTCAGCCAGCACATGGACGAGACGATCTGCCAGGCTGATTGCTGGCCGGGGCACTAAAGGAGGTCAGGGGCTACTGTACACACAAGCTTCTCAGAACAGGTGAGCCCGACTAGCTGTCTAGTGTGTGTACAAGGCTTCAGAGGTCAGAGGTATCAGATTAATATCCCTTACTGTAAAGGCGGCCACTAACAATACAATCCCATGGAAAAATGATAATTTCCAATTATCGTAATGATCGGTTGTGCCCTCCAATGACTGAAGTCCCACTAATCAATCCTATCAGATTGATTGGATCAATCCGAAAAATGGATCGATTCCATTAATCTGATCGAATTGGTTTGCGGGTTTTTGGTAGTTAGTGGGCAACACCTGTCATTTGTGATCGATTATACCGATGATTGCAAATGACTGATCAACCATGGGATTGTATTGTTAATAACCACAGTGATAGATACTTACAAACAGGCATTTACCCAGCATGTCACTCTGTGACAGATACACATGATCCTATATGTATGTGTACATATGTATTGCACAATCTAGTTTCTCATTATAGTGCCCCCTTTAAGCAGAATCACCTGTGTGGTCCTCCATTTATGCTCTAGGTGCCCTTTAAGAGAAAGTTTCATCCCCTCCTTGGCCATCACTCAAAACGTTGTCTTGCTGGCTCTTTAAAGTTAAGACCTACCAAGATTCATCGCTGGAATCTATCTTTAATTGGAAGAAGGAGACCCACCCGAAAAGCTGAGGCTACAGAGCCGCTAGGAGGCCTGTGTGTAACTCGAAGCCCATATTTCCACCAGCTGGAAAAGTTTTCCAGGCTCTTTGTAAAAAGCTCTCTCTGCAAAGCGCAACTTCTAGTGAAGAGAACACAAACTATGATGAACTCAGTTGTAGCATTTACAACAAAAATAGCCTCTGCCTCAACGTTACCACTTAGACGTTTTGGTTCAGGGCTAAGATCAAGCTGGAGGACGTTAATAAATTATACAGGATAAAGAGGAAATAAACCTTCAAAATGAACCAAATGTTTTCAAACACTTGCTAGTTTATTTTGCCGAGTTCTCAGAGCTTATGTAAATGGGCATTTGGACATTTCACTTACAGGGGCAAGTAAAAAAAAAAAAAAAAAAAAAAAAAAAAAAGAAAAACTAATTAATAAGGTAATTTCATCTAGACAAAAGAAGTCCCCTTCATAAAGTCCCACAGTGACATCATTTTAACACTTCTGGTCTTTTCCCCAGATGCCATTTGGATGATGAGAGTTCTGTCACTGCAGCAGCTCCACCTTCTTGCAAAGCATCCGGGAGGAAAAGTGACACAAAATTCCACATTCCAGTTCCACCTCCTTGAAAAGCACCTTGGAGGGGGGAGTGGCACAAGATTCCACAGCCCAGCTCCACCTCCTTGCAAAGGATCTGGGAGTGGGAGGGGCACAAGATGCCACTCCCCCTCCCTTTTTACTGTATAGTGTTGTACAATGTGAGCGAATGAGGCTACAGCAGCCACCTGCCCTCCCCTGCAGTAATGTACATTGTGAGGCACTGTGGTAGCTGATGCAGCTCAGCTTCCCTCCAATGCTTGCCTTTGATTCAGGGGATGGGGGCCATGTTTGGACAGTAAGGGTGGGTGCACACTATGCGTAACAAGAGTGGACAGCAAACCCAAAGCACTGGATCTGCTCCAGTCATCCAGAAAAGGTGCTCCCACTGCCTGTGGAGAGAAAGCGTGCTAGATCATGTGATCATGTTAGCATGCTAGTCACTAAAGTCTGTTGTAGTACCAAGGTGCTTTAACGGTTCATATATCCTCAGCATCCTCCAGCTTACTCCAATCTCCTGGTTGGCTAGCAGTCAGCAGGGAGGTGTGGTTTTAGCTAACAGGGCATGCTGCTGTAAGTCACTGAGGTAGAAAGAAGGATCACATGAACTAATATAGCAAATATTTTATTTTGCAAAAAAAACAATTTTTTTTTTAACAAAAATAAATGATATACCGTAATGTATATTGATTAAATATAAAAACGCTGTAATGATCGGTGTCAACACACAGAGAGAATCTGATTATTGGTGATCTGCAGTATCACCAAGAATACAGATATATACCTGATTATTGATGATCTGCAGAATCACCAATAATACAAGCATGACTAACCTCTGGAACTTAAAACAGTGATAACAAAAATGACAATGTCAAAACACCAGGTCATGGAAATGTCCACCACACAGCGATTCCTCAGAGGTGTGGTTACCTCTGAATGGGAACCCCGTATGTGAGATCCTCTAAAAGGCTGGAAGAGGAGTCTCAGCCTCTAGCAGTAACAATCTGCTAGGGCAAGCGTCTCAAAGAGGCAAGCCTCAGAAATAGCCCATAAGTGGGAGACGTTTCACTGGAGGGAGAAAGGTCAGACAAGCAGAGGTTCGGCAACAGAAAGACGGCAGCAGTACAGGAACGGAAGGCTGATTCAGAGTCGGTAAACAGGCAGGGTCGGCAACTTGAATCAGATAGGCAGAGGTACAAGATCGATTAGAGTAGAGAGTAGTCAGGGATAGCCAGAGTCAAAACACAGGTAAATATACAATACAATCCTAAACTAATGTGTGACGTCCTTGGTATCAACACCTAGGAACTGGACTAAGGTCTGAGCGTTAACACAAATGTATTCACGACAGCAGACGAGGAGCAACTGATACCTAGCTCCTTATATGCTGGGAGCGCATCTGCAGCGCCACCCAGCCGCCCAGCCAATCCAACAGCTAGCTGGAGTCAGCTGAGCGGCAAGTCAGCTGACTCCCTGTCTAGCTGCAAAAAGGTCCTGCCGCCGGGCGCGCGCACGCGTAATGCGTGCCCTGTTTGCGGCCGAAAGACCTGTGTGTAAAAGCGAGGCGGGGACCGCCGCCGGCTGACACGTGGAGATGGCGTCCATGCCGCTCTCCGCCGCGGCTGTATCCCCGCCGGCTGTTACAAACGCCACCTGAATTGGGGCTTTAAACTATGGACACCCACTGAAGGGCAGAGAGAGGTCCAGGACTAAGTCGGTAAACTAGGATCATTTTAAAAATAAAGCTGGCCACACACGGATTGATTTGTAACTGGTCGATAAAGAATTTGATTCCTCTTCTTGGAAGGTTGACTGAATTGTAATCAAAACAAGACAAACCACATTTATATTGTGCTTTTCTCCTGGCGGACTCAAAGCGTTTGAGCTGCAGCCACAAGGGGGCACTCAGCAGGCATTAGCAGTGTTAATGAGTCTTGCCCAAGGACTCCTTACTAAATAGGTGCTGGCTTACTGATCAGGAAGAACAGAGATTCAAATCCAGGTATCCTGAGTCAGAGACTGAGCCCTTAAAGGGAACCTTAACTGAACGGGGGGTAAAGAGTTTCACTTACCTTGGGCTATTACCAGCCCCCTGCAGCAGTCCTGTGCCCTCAGGGCCGCTCTGGAATCCTCCGGTCCCCCGCTGTCATTTAGTTTCGTTTTTGACAACTCACCAGTCGGCCAGCCACCATACGTATTATTGGACGCATTCCGCACGTGTAGATATGCGGCAACGCGTATTTTTGTACGCGTTGCGGTCCGCAACAGCGCTAATTGCAGTAGGGAATGCGTCTAATAGTACGCATGGCGGCCGGCCGACTGGTGAGTCGTCAAAAACGAAAATAAGTGACAGTGGGGGACCGGAGGATTCCAGAGCTGCCCTGAGGGCACAGGACTGCTGCAGGGGGCTGGTAATAGCCCCAGGTAAGTTAAACTCTTTACCCCCCCCCCCCCCCCGGTCAGTTAAGGTTCCCTTTAAAGGGATACTTAATCCTTGGGTAAAAAAATAAATAAATCAGTTTTACTCGCCTGGGGCTGCTACCAGCCCCCTGCAGCCGTCCTGTGCCCTCGCAGTCCCTCACGGATCCTCTGGTCCTTTGCCACCGGCTAGTTTCATCTCGCCAAAAGGCCTGGCCACACGTAGCCTTCTTCGCGTTCCTGTCCACAATAGCGTCCTGCGCAGAACGCTATTGCGGACAGAAACGTGAAGGAGACGCATGGCCAGGCCTGCACACTAAGCTTTTCGACGAAAGCGAAACTAGCTGGCCATGGGGGACAGGAGGATCCGTGAGTGACTGCGAGGGCACAGGATGGCTGCAGGGGGCCCCAGGTGAGTAAAAATGATTTTTTTACCCGATGCTTAAGTATCCCTTTAATCATTACACTATCCAGCTACAGCTGGAAACATGGGAATCAATATTTGAAAGATCACATTGACCAGGGTCAATCTTGGCATGCATTGAGCATGTTCCAAAGTACGTAATAGGCTCATTATGAATCAAAATCCTACAGAATTACTGTATTTTTCGGACTGTAAGACACTCCTGACCATAAGACGCACCTAGGTTTAGAGGACAAAAAACTGGGAAAAAAAATATATATACTAAACCTGGTGCATCCATGGTGAAGGGGCATCTTGTGGATTATGCCCCCTTTGTACATCATGCCCCCATGCACCTCTTGTGTCTCCCTGTGTCCTCCTCTGTCCCCTTTGTATCCTCCTGTGTCCCCCTTGTGTTCTTCTATTCTCTATGCCCCTTTGTGTCCCTCTGTGCCCTCCATTTGTCCCCATGTCCTCCTCTGCATGGGCACAGTACAGGGAGTCCCCAACATTGGGGCAGGTTGGAGGTTCGTATTTGCAGGCTTTCACAAGTCAGGAAATCCCTGCATTTGGGCTATAAGACGCAGTGACTTTTTCTCCCTACTTTTGGGGGTGAAAAAGTAAGTCTTATAGTCCAAAAATACAGTAATTTGATTCCTGCACAAAACATGTCAATCTAATAATTTTTTATGTTTTGTCCGAAATCAATCATTTTTTGATTAATCAGACGCTATGTGAAAGAATCGTTTTATGTGCGATTTATTTTATTAATAAATTGCAGATGATGACTGACTGGACATGAACAATTGAACCATGTGCGCCCAGCTTAATACTAAACTGAAATCACTGGATATGGAGCGGTTTGCTATATTTCACGTGTGAGGCAGGAACAGCGTTAAACATTGGTAGGGGGGGGGGAGGAAGTTACAGACTGCAGTTATAGAGGAACTTCAGCCTAAACAAACATACTGTCATTAAATTACATTAGTTAAGTTAATTAAAATAGATAGGTAATATAATCTCTTACCCACCTTGTTTTAAAAGAGCAGGCAAAGGTTTGTGATTGCATGAGGGCAGCCATCTTTTTTAAAAGAACAGGCAAAGGTTTGTGATTTCATGAGGGCAGCCATCTTTTTGGTTGAAAGGAGGTGACAGGGAGCATGAGACACAGTTCCAACTGTCCTGTGTCCTGATCACCCTTCCCAGTTACTAGGCAATGAGAACAACATAATCAGAAATCCCATCATGCTTTTCACAGCATCAGGGGAAAAATGCCCGGGCAGTTTTCATTGATGGGGCTGAGCTTGGCAATAAAAATTTAAAAAAAATGCAGCTAAAAATGATACTTTGGTAAGAGGAACAAAGTTTTGATGCTGTGAAACTGTTCAAGAAACACCAAGCCTTTTCAGTTCTGCTGAGTAGATTTTTAGTCCGGAGGTTCACTTTAAAAGAATAGTTTATTATGTTAGGATGGGGGCAGGGGGGGCGGTTAAGGGGGTCTCTACCGCCTTCACACTCATTTCTGACAGTCAGCCTATGTGTTTACACAAATTACAGCGGTATACATCTTACAGGCTTTTTACAATGTAGGCCGCAACATCCACTCCTATACTTTCTTCTTAGTAAACAGATCCTAGAAACCTGCTTAGGCAGCGCGGCCCGGTTACGCAAACCAGTACGTGTTTACCGTGACCAAGTTCAGAGGCCTTTTAATTAAATCCCTGGCTGCGTTTCACAACCAAAATAACCCCATCAAGAAAAAGCAGAGCACAAAAGGACAAAGCGTGCTGCCCCAATTATGCACCCCAGCCCTTTAATCTCCTCTGCGCGGTCTGGGGCGACTTTATACAGTGCAGCCATGGGAAAACTGCTGGAAAAATAAAAAATCTCTGTTTCTAAGATTGCAAAACCTGCTCTTTTTGTTATGCCGTGGATGGACTGCCTGTTCCCTGTGATGATAGAGTTTGGCCTGGCTCTCCTTGCCTTACCCTCTATGTGGAGGAAGCCTGTCACACTGCAGCAATTCCCTACAAGTCTGCCTCAGACCCCCGTGTGGTGACTCATTTCCTCTGTGTCGTGATTCAGTGCTATCCCCGCTCTAATCCCAGATCGTGTACAATATCAATCACGTCATGCACACTAAAGGGAAACTCTGCTTTTCTTATAAATTTGCCATAAACAGAGACTGATTCATAAGGTTATTAAAAAAATATCTTTCCATCTCATTCCGAGGTCATGTAAGAACTTCAGGACTTGACAGTAAGCTTTAATTGAGCTTCTTTGCAACCATGGTGACAGGTACTCCGCTTACAGCAAAAGCTCTCCATGAATTCACTGTAGCCTCGCTCCCTGCCCTCTGTTGGTATAAGATACAAGTCAAGACTTTAGTGTGGCTCAAAGTACCTTCATTTTAGTGTTATATGCTTCTTTTAGGGCTGATTCACACCAGAGGCTTTTTTTGGAATTTTTAAGCGCAGGCGCCTTAAAAGCGCTTACACTATGATTTCCAATGAGATAGTTCTCATTGGGGCGTTCTGTTTGCTTGCCGCTGACAACAGCGCTGCATGTACCATGTTCAGGGCGATTTGCCCTGAATGGAAGGTATAGGGAAATCGCAAAGCGCTTGAAAAAGCGCTTTGTATAGCGATTTCCCCATCGCTTTAATTAATAAATACATTGTATTCATTTCCAGGGGCAAAATAAATAATTGCTCTGCTAAATCGCTTACAAAAGCGCTGATAACTCATGGAGCAGAGCGATTAAAAATAAAGAAAAATTGCTCAGTGCGGGAGATGGGGCGAGCGCAACGCAATGTGAACAAGGCATAAAAGAGACTCTGAAGCCAGTTTTTTTTTCTCTCTTCTTTTTTGACTGGAGTCCTCTTCAGCAGTAAACTGCCGACTGTTTCCTGCCCCCAGAAATGTGCGTAATACATTACATGATCCACCAGGTTGCAGAAATTGCTACCTGGAAGAGGCAGAGCTGTTTACCGTAGCTCTGCCTCTTCACAAATCACTTGCCACCATCTCCGCCTATCCCAGCCCCCTTTTAATAATTATGCCACCCACGCAACCAGCCCACCTTGCTCCGTGCACAGTTCTTTGAGCAGGGTGGCGTGCTGAAGCGTGCTCGCACTCGTGTTCGACTTGAACCGCGACCCGGAAGTTGTCACGGCCATTTTGGACAGGAAGAACCGGATATTTTAATACAGAAATAATGGGGAAGAAGAGGCGGCAGAGCGGAGGTAAGACGATAATTGTTCTCTATTTATGTAGCGCTACAAAGGAGATATGTTTTTTTTTTTTTAAACTAAATTTGACTTCAGATTCCCATGAGACCATGGCTGTCCTTTGGAGACTCTGAAGAACAGTCGTTTCCTGGTTGTTTCTGACCAGCCAGTGGAAAAATTTTATAGCGGTCAACAGCCAATCATTATCAACTGGAAGTAAATACTGGCTCGCACACACACCACTCCTGGTCAAGCCAATCAAAAGGCACTTCCTGTAGCTATGGATTGGCCTAATTCCCAGCTGCATACTATTTGCATTAATACTGCAGGCAAGCTGAAATTCTCACCATGTCACTGACCTCTCTAATCTAGACTGGAAGTGAATGAACTGTGTTTTTTTTTGTTTGTTTTTTTTTTGCATTCCCGTTTAAAAGGACAACTAAAGTGAGAAGAATATGGAGGCTGTCATATTTATTTCCTTTTAAACAATACCAGTTGCCTAGCTATCTTGCTGATCCTCTGCCTCTAATACTTTTAGCTATAGCATCCCGAACAAGCATATGCAGATCAGGTGTTTATGACATTATTGTCAGATCTGACAAGATTAGCTGCATGCTTGTTTCTGGTCGGTGAATCAGACACTACTACAGCCAAATAGATCAGCATCGTTGCCAGGCAACTGGTATAGTTTAAGGGAAAACATATGGCAGCCTCCATATTCTTCTCACTTCAGTTGTCCTTTAAATCAAAATCTCATTTATAAATTGAGTTTTCAGCAGACTGCTAACATTTCTGAGTGTTCCCTCTGAGGTCCCCTCCCACATGGAGCCAGCATCCAGACGTCTGGTCCTGAAAGGGTTTAGGACCTGCTGATCCCTCCAGGAGGATTAAACCTCTGTGGACTTTGCAGAACAAGATTACTGGACTGAAGGCGGAGAGACGGGTCGCACTGCAGTTACATGATGCAGACAATATACAAAAAGGAGTAGGAGGAACAAAACACTATAGCAAAAACAACTCCAGCGCGAAAGTTCTGAGATGTGAGCCATATATAAAAACAGCTTCACTAGGGGAAGCAACAGAACAATTCCCCACTTCCTGCAGTCTGTGCCAAACAATCAGGAGGCCCAACGGCTGCAAGAAGTGAATTCAGTTACAGAAAGCTTCATAACACTGAGCACAACCACGCTGACAACAGTTTGAAAAAAAAAAAAAAAAAGAGCCATTTTACTACCACTATCGCAATTTTTAAAAAATTTTAAATGCATGAGTATGCAAATGTATATTTTAGACGTATTCTAAAATATACATTTGTTCCAGAATAAAATGCACTTCAGATTACTTTTTCCTATCTCACTGTCAATAACAGAAGGAAGTAAAAGTCTGACAGGTTTTGTACCACATAGGTAAACAGAGGCGCCAGCAGGATTAAAAAAATAAATAAATAAATTAAAAAAAAAAAAAATCACTAAAACTTTTAAAATATGCTAGGAGGCAGTGGTGGACTTACCTCCAAATGCAGACTAGTCAACTGTCTGACATAAATAAATACTTTATTGGTACCCCAATAAATGCAACGCATTTCGCAGGACTAGGCCTGCTTCATCAGGCAACATGGTAGGGGACAAACTGTTGACAAAGGCACAGAATACATTGCTGTACTGAGCCACATACTTTGCAAAAAAATTGTACAATTCATAAACACTTCTCAGTATATTGTATATAGTGCAAGTTGTTGCATAGGAGTTGTATGCACCATTCTATGCGAGTACATTTTATGAAATGGCCGAAATAGGGTCAAAAGTTTTATCACTGCATACATAGGTAGGTGGAGAGGCGGGGGCCTCAGTGCAAGCAATAAGGTGCAGGCTGAAGTAAAGTGCAGAGTATAATAAGGTACCAGGGTGACGCGGTACAGTAATGCAAAAAAGACAGTCATGCAAAAAATTGGTATTCTATTGGAAAAGTCTAATGTGCAAAAATATGCGAGATGTGTAAACTGTAGTAATTAGATGAGGTACAATATGCAAAAATATGTATGCGACTAAAAAGCTGTCGAAGAGAGAACAACTTTTAGCGATGATTGTCCTTTAAGGCAAATCCAGCGATCTCTAGGAGTCTAATAAGTTTCTTCTGGCAGGGAGCGTGGCTGTGTAGGAATGCCTCTGGACTAAGCATGTACAAGTAACGTCCACACATGCCTAGTGGAAAGAAGAACTTTTACAGGAGGAAAAACTGAGTACACGAGCAGCTTCGTTTTACTGGGCCTACTGAAGCCTTAGTTATGGCCAGGAGAGCGGTCAGAACATAAAGAGTGACCCTGCACTGGAACAGTGGGCTCTACAAGGATTACTGAGGTAAGTATTTAAACCCCCCCCCCCCCCACCCGAGACCTTGAGATGTTTAGGGGTTTAAGATTTCTCACCCCATCCCGGTTAGAATAGAGCATAATGAAAGCTGCTAAAAGACGTGACTTAGTGGCTGATCAAATTTACCACCCTCTCAGCACCTTTACCATGTTCCAAAATAAGTTTAGCCATGATTTCTAGATTTTACCATATAAAAAGGTGCCCAATGGGTTGTTTTATTCCAATAAGATTATTCAGATCTAATTTTATGGAAACAGAGAAGCTGATGGGCCTAGTCGATCCTGAGTAATCACATTACAGATCATTTCCTTAAAGATCTGGTCAATCGTGATTTTGAACATACACATGATCACAACTGGTTTCAACATTGTGAATAGTTTAAAGATATTTCGTATGATATGATAAGAAAAAGATAGTTCACTAAAATGACACTTAAAGGAGACTCTTCAAGGAGGTTGTAACATAAAAATAAATAATTGCCTAAAAATAATTAATTAGTGCCCAAAATACTTTTTCTAAAATAGCTCAAAAAGGTCCTACTGTATGTTCCTTAATTTTATATTATTTTGTTACCTGGTCTGTGTGCCTTTGCTGAACTGTGCAGTGCCAACAGAATTGTGGGAAGTCTTATTCTTATTATTTGCTACAGTAACAAGCTTATCTCAAAATGAAAATAACAGAAACCTCCATTTCAGATAAGGACACTAGGAACAGAAAGTAATCAACCCCCCCTCCATCTTTGAAAAGTTTACAGTGATGTAAGCATGTTATCTAGGTGATGTTTGCTGTGGGAGAGGCAGTAATTTGTGAAATAAATAAGCAGTAAATAGCACTAAGCTGGGTTAAAAAAAATATGAAAAAGAAGAAAAGAGCAGAAGTGATGAAACTTTTGGCATAACAGAGAAACAGTAAAGATGGAAACCAGCAGAAATTTTCTTTTATCATATCACATTTCTCTTAAATTTGACAATGTACACTAAAAACAACAGGATCGGTAAGCTAATAGCTAAATAAATAATTTTGTATTGGATGATTTACATTAATTTTTCAGATAATATGGAGTTTCATCCCACATTAATAGCAAAAAATCTTACAGTGGGAGGAGTTCCCTATGCTTTACCTTGCTATTTGCACACCCACAAGTTCTAAAACCTATATTTGAAGAAGTAAATAACATAAGCACCTTTTTCATTGACCCCAAATTCATAGTCCAGTTTCCCAAACTTCTCTGCAGCTGGAGAACCCAGAGGGATCGCTGGAGATCCCTTCATAAATCAGACCCACGGGCTCTAGAAGGACCTGAAAACTGGACTGTTACTATCAGCCCAGTGCTGAATGACTTGTCTTTATATTGCTGAGATATCGGTGCTTATCGTTTGTCAGAAAACAGCCACAACAGATTCAGGCACCATGGCAGGCACACAGTATCAAAATCAAAAAGCTATACCAAGCTAGGGGGTGACTCAAACCACCATCTTAACAGATAACAAGGTGAACAGCTGTCACTGTGCCCTATTTCCTAGGGATAAATAGGCTTACAATTTAAGATCTCTGTATACAGACAGCTTGCTGGTTAGTCTGTACCTCTCGGTGTTACAAGCCCTACTGCATAGAGCCAAATTAATCCATGTCATGCACTGATGAGGATCAAACAATCCGAAACAGCCTGTATGCATGTTGGATTATTATGGCTCTGTACAAATTAACAAGCTGACACATTATTGCATTCCAGCGGTTCTGGGAGGTGTGTTTAGCTGCTAAGGGTACAATGGTTAATTCGCATATATTCAGCAGTGTTGCTCTGGGAGACATCTCAAGTTCACTCCAACCTGAATTATCGCAAATTCTTTCTGTTTTAAGAAAGCAAACTTTTGTTTTTCTATACAGACAGCGTATGGGTAGTTTCCTGGGGTTTTTGTTCTCCTGGCACAAGATAAACAGTGGGTATTTGATAATAGGTAACAGTTCTACATCAATTTACTTTCGCTCATAATGGAACTTTATAATCTCACCAATCTTCAGCTAAAATGAAGCTGGAAGTATCCTGAACTCTCTCTGGGTTTCCACGATTGATCACAATTTCCTTTTCCAGCTTTACTATATACAAACCGCTTCTAAGGATTTATCAGACACAGGTAAAACACGCTGCTAGTAATGTGTAAATAGTTCATTTTAGTTTACAAAAAATTGAAGCAATTTGCTTTAGCTGATCAACCTCTTTACAGTGTTTCCCTCTAACCAATCTAAGTTCCTGGAAGAACGGGCATAGTTCTGTTTTCCCTAAACAGCACAACACACTCTGTGCTGGTTGAAGTATAACCACATCCCCTGAAGGTTTACACTTTAGTCATCCATTTCTAAGCGGTTTGTCCTTTAGTCCTCTAGATTGTAAGCCTTTGGGCAGGGTCCTCCTCCTTTTGTGTCCTACCTGATCATGCACCTCCATTACTGTGAACCCATGCTATGCATTTGAGTGAACCTAACTTGCCTAATCCCCATGCTCCATCCAGTGACTGACTAAGCATTACCTTGTACTCGTACTTTACTGCCTGATCTGTTTTTTTCTTGTATTCCTGTATTGTCATATTGCTGTATGTCACCCCTAAATATTGTCTGTAACCTAAATTAATGTTCAGCGCTGCGTAATATGTTGGCGCTTTATAAATGCAATAAATAAATAAATAATAGTCTGAAGTGATGCACAATGGGCAGACATAAAGCCTGAACTATAGAAATGCTACTAAACAGAACCCGAGAGGATGAGGCTTAGATGAGCTAACCTGCTCCCAGCAAGGCTGCAAAACATAAAGTAGTCATTATGGGATTTTTTGGGGGGTGCAACTTTAATCTTTGTGCTCAGAGAAATGTATGGAGGCTGAGAAGAGGAGAGGTCATTTCAGGCTGCAGTGA
This sequence comes from Hyperolius riggenbachi, assembly GCF_040937935.1. NCBI lineage: Eukaryota > Metazoa > Chordata > Amphibia > Anura > Hyperoliidae > Hyperolius > Hyperolius riggenbachi. Next base: position 427,568,725 of record NC_090648.1, on the reverse strand, counting down.
CTATGACAGAGGTCAAGCTCAGGATATTATAGGCGAGTACTTCAGGGTGATTAGGGCAGTTACTTTACAGGTGAGGTATAACACTGGGACGCACTGGGATGTACAGAATCTCTCAGGTGTGCTCCCCAGACACACTGATACTCAGGGGAGAATAGCTTACAACAACGGTGAAAAAAACTAATAAGGAATACACAAGCCAATCTATCCAGAACAGCCACATCCACTGAAAAACTCAACCCAAAAGGCATATCAGTTAATGCAACCTGTTTTATAATACCCATCTCTCCTTGCTGTAATCTGTTTTGAACAAAAAGACAACCCTTGCTGCTTGTTTATTGCCTCTATACTGTGTGATGAGACAAAGAATTCAACCAGCATGTTGTATCTCACAGCTGTGCCAATAATAAGATTTCTGTCAGGTGGAACTTGCCCATTTAATGGTTTTTAAAGTAGTCAAGAATTTGAAGATATTTTGGTAATTCCTGGGGGACGGTTGAAGGTATCTTTTAAGGGGCATTGGCCACGTAACACCCAGGATTGGTCAAAGGTAGATAGTATGAGAAGTATAGGTCAGGTGGTCTGTTGTGGGGTAGACAGTATGAGAAGTACAGATCAGATAACATTGTTGTGGCATACACCATAGGAAAGGCATAAATCAGGTACTCTGTTTTGAAATACACCATACGAGGGTTATAGATCAGGTACTGTACTCTGTTGTGGGATGTACCATATGAGGTGTATAGATCAGGCACACAGGTTTGGGATACACCATACGAGGGTTTATAGATCAGGCACACAGGTTTGGGATACACCATACGAGGGTATATAGATCAGGCACACAGTTTTGGGATACACCATACGAGGGGTATAGATCAGTCACACTGGTTTGGGATACACCATACGAGGGGTATAGATCAGTCACACTGGTTTGGGATACACCATACGAGGGGTATAGTTTAGGCACACAGTGAGACTAGGGGCACACGCAGGAGAGTACAGTCCCAAGCGGAGACTGGGGGCACACGCGGGAGAGTACAGTCCCAAGCGGAGACTGGGGGCACACGCGGGAGAGTACAGTCCCAAGCGGAGACTGGGGGCACACGCGGGAGAGTACAGTCCCAAGCGGAGACTGGGGGCACACGCGGGAGAGTACAGTCCCAAGCGGAGACTGGGGGCACACGCGGGAGAGTACAGTCCCAAGCGGAGACTGGGGGCACACGCGGGAGAGTACAGTCCCAAGCGGAGACTGGGGGCACACGCGGGAGAGTACAGTCCCAAGCGGAGACTGGGGGCACACGCGGGAGAGTACAGTCCCAAGCGGAGACTGGGGGCACACGCGGGAGAGTACAGTCCCAAGCGGAGACTGGGGGCACACGCGGGAGAGTACAGTCCCAAGCGGAGACTGGGGGCACACGCGGGAGAGTACAGTCCCAAGCGGAGACTGGGGGCACACGCGGGAGAGTACAGTCCCAAGCGGAGACTGGGGGCACACGCGGGAGAGTACAGTCCCAAGCGGAGACTGGGGGCACACGCGGGAGAGTACAGTCCCAAGCGGAGACTGGGGGCACACGCGGGAGAGTACAGTCCCAAGCGGAGACTGGGGGCACACGCGGGAGAGTACAGTCCCAAGCGGAGACTGGGGGCACACGCGGGAGAGTACAGTCCCAAGCGGAGACTGGGGGCACACGCGGGAGAGTACAGTCCCAAGCAGAGACTGGGGGCACACGCGGGAGAGTACAGTCCCAAGCGGAGACTGGGGGCACACGCGGGAGAGTACAGTCCCAAGCGGAGACTGGGGGCACACGCGGGAGAGTACAGTCCCAACCAGAGACTGGGGGCACACGCGGGAGAGTACAGTCCCAACCGGAGACTGGGGGCACACGCGGGAGAGTACAGTCCCAACCGGAGACTGGGGGCACACGCGGGTGAGTACAGTCC